>NC_056744.1:304269105-304276605 GCF_019279795.1 Protopterus annectens
TCTGTCACTTAGCCAGTTTGCAACCCATCTTGTGACGTATGGGTTTACATTTAAGCTGATGAGTTTTTCAATGATACCTGAGTGGGGTATTGTGTCGAAGCCTTGCCAGGTCAAGGTAGGCTGTGGACTGCCTTTCCTCATCAATGGCCTTGGTGACTGTTTCAAAAGTCAACCAAGTTTAAAAGGCATGCTCTGCCTTTGACAAAGCCAAACTGGGTCGGATCCAAAGTCTGCAAAGTCCCCTAATGTCTTTATTTATGAGTTCCATTCTGATCCTCTCCATAGCTTTGCAGATCAGGCTTGTCAAGCTGATGGGATGGTAATTTCCAGGGTCGGTGGAGGCACCGCCTTTGTGAAGTGGGACCACAGTTGCCGTACGCCACTCCTTAGAGCACGCGATATCCTGAGGTGAGGCTAAGATTAAACAACTGCCTAACTGTGGGTTTAATTCCTCATTGAGTTCAGTAAGAGGGACACAACCGGGGACACCATCTGGACCCATGGATGCTGTGTTTTGCCTTGGAAAGAGCAGTTCTCACCTGGCGTTAGAGATGTTTGGGGGGCTACAATCCTCTGGTATAGATATCTCACCTTTGGGGAAAGTTTGCACTGAACCTGTCAGCCAGTATGTTGCAATGTCTGTAGGTTCAGTAATTTTATAATTTTTGAACTAATTCTGAGCATATCTGGGAGTTTCCTCCCAGGTTTCTAACATAGCTAAAGAAGGCCTTATGATCATCTTTGAGTCCCTTAGCGACTTTTCTCTCAATTTGCCTTGGATGATTTTATGAGAGATCTTAGTTTTTAACTTATAATGATCAAGGTGTTTTCCTTTTAAGGATTTTGCTCTATCTTGTAGTAGCTTCCTCCTTTTGTTGTAGAGCTTGTTGTTTATGACTGGGGTCCACCAGACTGGACGCTTACTTTGGTACAAAGACCATAATACAGTCCTAATGAGTGCTGGTAGAGGGCATTTGTAAGTGATTCCAGCAGCTTGAGTAATGGTTTCAAGAGGCTCGGGGCCTTAAAAGAGACCACACCAGTCTTTAGAAGTGTGAAGTCGGCTTTGAGAAGTTCTTCACTGTGGTCTTTTTATCTCAGGTGGGAGGGATGTGGACTTACAGTGACATTAGTTTATGGTCTGATCTCACCAGTGAGGGTATACTTCGGTGTTGAACATTTTGACCCCATGTTAGTGATGATGAGATCTAGTATGTTTTCTCCTCTTGTGGGATGGTGACTAGTTGTTCCATGGCATTTGAGTTTATGAACTCAAAGGAACCTTTGGCCTAGAGTGTTGGGGCTTGAGTAGTGATCCCAGTCTCTCTTGTCCATTTGTTATCCATTTCCATTCCGCCACTGCTGGTCCATTCATCCATTCCCTCTTTTCATTGTCCTGTGTCCATCCATTCTTCCATGTTTCCTCTCCACTGCCACTACTCTCTCTCCTTTTTCCTTCCTTTCTCTCTTTCCTGTTCTCTCCTTTCCACTCTCTCTCTCTTTCCTCTCTCCTCTCTCTCTCTCCTCCTTGTCTTGTCTCTCTTGTCTCTTGTGTCTCTCCTTGTCTTGTCTCTTGTGTCTCTTGTGTCTCCTTGTGTGTCTCTGTCTGTCTCTTGTCTTTGTCTTGTCTTGTGTCTCTGTCTCTTTGTGTGTGTGTGTGTGTGTGTGTGTGTGTGTGTGTGTCTGGGACGTGTGTGTGTCTTTGTGGTGTGTGTGTGTGTGTGTGTGTAATGTGTGTGGGTGTGTGTGTCAGTGTGTGTGTGTCTGTGTGTGCAGCCAGTGTGTGTGTGTGTGTGTGTGTGTGTGTGGTGTGTGTGTGTGTGTGTGCCACTGCCTCTCTCTCTCTTTCTCACCACTCTCTCTTTCTCTTTCTCTCTCTCCACTACTCTCTCTCTCTCTCACTCTTTCTCTCTTTCCTCTCTCTCTCTCTCCTCCTCCTCTCCTCTCCTCTCCTCTCCTTCCTCCTCCATACCATACATGTCTGTATATATACATGCTGTCTGTGTCTGTGTCTCATGTGTGTCTTGTGTGTCTGTCTTGTGTGTGTGTCTTTCTGTGTGTCTGTGTGTTTGTGTCTGTGTCTGTGCCTGTGTCTTGTGCTGTCTTGTGTCTTGTCTGTGGATCCTGTGTGGTCCTGTGGTCTGGCCTTTCAGCCAAGTAGATGGTTTCTTCCATTCACATTCTAACAGTGAACCTCAAATGGAATTTCGTGTCTTCACTGCATGCATCATGGTGGTGGAGCCACTAGTCAGGAGACTGTAATTGCACCTGTGGTGGGGTGTGGGGGCCCTGTGCAGGGCTACCTGATCCATTTCAGTTCACATTTTATGTTAAGGCTGCCGTTTAACCCTCGGTGGCAATCTGCTCCTTGTTTGGTGATCCTGCTGCATTTTGAGCTCCCTTACTTCTAGAGGGTGCTGGATCTCAGCTAAAACTGGAGACTTTGTCTGGTACTCCAGGAAGGTGAGACTTGTACATTGGGTGTTTTTTGCACTTTTCAAAGCATGTTTTGCTTCAGATGCATTGTTTTAGAATCACCTCTTCTGATGGCTTGGTGGTGCTCTTGACTCTGTCACTCTGTCACTAAGTTTTCTGGTGGTCATACCTATGTAAAAGCTAGCTGGGGCAGTGGACGGTGTTGCATCTGCTAAAGGAATTATACCTGCGGTGTGTGGAGTTACAGTCAAAGCTGCCATTTGGAGTGAAGGTTTTTTGGCCCACTTTGACTGTGTTGGTTGTGCTGATGTATTGGCAGCACACGCATTGTCCACATGGAAAGGTCCCTTGTGTTGCTCCTTTGTTGTGGAGGGGTTTTCTCCTTTCGAATAAGGACTTGAGGGACAGGGACTGGCATTTTTTGTGGGTGAAGATGGGTGCTTCCCCCAGGGTTCTGTTAAGGTCGGAGTTACTATTTATGATATCCCAGTTGTTTAGCAGGGTATTTTTGATTAGATCGCCATCTGTGGAGATGGGAATGGGGAACCTGGGTACTAGTTTCTCTTTTTGTTTGTTAGACTTGAAGTCACCATATACCAGAATAGGCTGGTGCCTGGAGTGTCTGTTGTCAGTCACCTCCTGGGCTATTTTGTTCACCAGCACTACTGGGTATTTTTTGTCTAGAAACATTTGTCTGAGTTCTAGACTCTTTGCTTTGAACTGGTCCTCATTGCTGACAATTCTACTCAGTCTTACGAATTGCCCTTTTATAACATTTTTCTTCATGAACTTAGGGTGCAGACTTCTATAGTCGAGTAGGTTGTTCCTGTGGGTGGGCTTTCTGTATATGCTGGAGGCAAAGGTGCCTTTTTTGGTATCTATGCTAAGTTCGATATCTAGGAAATGGGCAGTGGTGCCTCGGTCTCCTATGGTGAAGTTAAGGAATGGTATGCTGTGCATAAGTACATCTAGGAAGTTATTCAGTTCCTGTTGTGTGCCATTCCAGATTAGGAAGAGGTCATCTATGTATCTTTTATATAGACTGACCTTGTCAAACCCTTGTAGTTGGGTGAGAGTTTCCTCTTCCCAAGCACAGAGAACTAGGTTAGCGTAGGAGGGTGCCATCTTGGCACCCATGGCAACGCCTCTTAGTTGCCTGTGGATGGAGTTTTCGAATTCAAAGTAGTTATTGTCTAATACTAGTTGGAGCAATGTGCAGAGGGTGTCTGCCCGTTCTGCTGGCATATGTCTGTGAGCTACCAGGTATTTGTTCACTAGCTGGATGCCCTCTTTATGGGGGATACTGGGATATAGTGCAGTTATATCTAGGGTGACTAACTGCACTTGGCCTGAAGATAACTGCTTCATTTGAGTACCATAATATTAGTTTCTTTTGAAACTTTCTACGAGTCTTTGAGATAATATTTGGAACTCTGAACCAGTGGGTTGAAGTAGAAGTCCAGGAGTTCTGAGATGTACTCAGTTTTGGTCCTTTTTGATGAGACTATGTGTCTCATTGGGGGGTCACTTTGGTTTTTGTGGATTTTGGGGATCCCAAACAGTTTTCCAACTGTGGGGGAGTCCACTGACATAAACTCAAGTTCTTCTTCAGAAATTTTGCCTTGGTACGCTAGGAGAAGTAGCGTGGAATCTATACTGTGGAATTTCTGAAGGACCTCTTCTTTTGAGATTTTTTGGTAACTGTTAGGGTCAGCTAGCAACTCTAGCATCTTGGAGTTGTAGTCAGAGGTGTTCATTACTACCACTCCTGCCCCTTTGTCAGCTTTTAGAATTTTTAGCTGGTGATTTTGGCAGAGTTCCCGTAGGGCAGCAGATTCTCTGGGATCTAGGTTGTTTTTTGGCTTGGGGAGGGTCTTTTGCAACTTGGTTCTGATTTCTGTTTCACACACTTTGGAGTACACACTAATGTGTGTGTTTAGTGTGGGGTTTATGGTGCTTCTCCGTCTTAGTACGGGGGTTTCACCATCACTGCTTTCAGTGTATTGGCTGCTGTTAGTGTCATTGGTTGACTGGGAGCTCACTGCCATGATGCCCAGCGCAGTTTGCGATGACTGTGAAACTATCACAGTCTGCTGCTGCCTTCTTGGTCGCTCTCCCCTTCTCTTGTATGTCTCTTCTGTTGTTTGTCTCTCTGGTCTCTCCTTCTGTATCTCTCTCTTCTTCTCTCTCTTCTCTCTCTAGTGGTTGCATTATCCCTCTCTGTATATCCTGTCCTTTCCTCTCTCTTTGTCCCTGTGTTCTATCCCTCTGTTTTGTTCTGTCTCTGTTTTATCCTTCCCTCTTTTCTCCTTCTCTGTCCCTCTTTTTTCTCCCACCTCCTTCTTCTCTCTCTTCTCTCTCTCTATCCTCCTCTGTTGGTGCTTCTCTCTCTTTATCTCTTTCCTCTGTCTGTTCTCTATTTTCCCTGCCTCTCCCTCTCCCTCTCCCCTCTTCCTCCTCTCTTCTCTTCCTCTTGTTTCCCTATCCTCTCTCTCTCTCTTTCCTCTCTCTTTCTATTCCCTCTCTCTCTGTCTTCCTCTCCCACTCTCCTCCTCTCCCTCTCTCTTTCTCTCTTGTTTGCCTCTCTCTCTCTTCTCTCTCTCTCTCTCTCTCTCTCTGTCATCTCCCTCTTCTCTCTTCCTCTCTCTTTTCTCTTCTCTCTCCTAGTTCTCTCTTTCTTTTCTCTCTCTCCTCTCTTTGTTTCTGTCTCTCTCTTGTTTCTCTCTCTCTCTCTCCTCCTCTTCTCTCTCTCTCTGTCTTCTCTCTATTCCTGTTCCTTTATCCTCTCTCTCTCTCTCTCTTTGATCTCTTTCCTCTGTCTCTCTATTCCTTCTCTCTCTCTTGGTTACTCCTTTCTTCTCTGGTTTCCCTCCTCCCTTTCTCCTTTTCTCTCTCTTTTTCTCCACTCCTCTCTCTCTCCTCTCTTCTCTCTCTGTCTGATCTCTCTCTCTTTTCTCCTCCTCTCTCTCTTCCTCTCTCTGTTGTTATCTCTCTCTCTCTCCTCTCTCTCTCTGGTTCTTGTCTCTCTCTCCTCTTTTGTGCCTCTCTCTCTCTCCTTCCTCTCCTCTCTCTCTCTTGTCTTGTCCCATTCTTTCTCTTGGTCTTTCTGTCCTCCTTCTCTCTCTTCTGTTCTCTTTTAGTTTCCTCTCTCTCTCTCTGAGTCTCCTCTCTCTCTCTCTTTCTGTGATCCTCCTCTCTCTCTCTCTCTCTCTAGGTAGGTCTCCTTCCTCTCTCTCTCTCTCTGAGTCTCTCTCTATCACTCTCTCTCTTCTTTCTTAATCTCACTCTCCTTGAAGTAATCTATATCTTTATCTCTCTTTGTATTCTCTGTAGTTCCTCTCCTCCTTCTCTCTCTCTTTTCTCCTCTTATTACTCTCTTCTTCCTCTCTCTTCAACTCTGGTATAAATTCTGATGTTCATGCTCTGTCTCTTCTCTCTCTCCTGGTCTGTCCCTGTGCCTCCTGATCCATTTCTCCCTCTTTATGTTCTCCTCTCTCCCTCTCTATCTCTCCTCTCTCTGATCTCCTCTCTCTCCCTTACTCCTCTCTGGATTCTTCCTCTCTTTCCTCCTCCTTGTTGTTTTCCTCCTCTCTTCTAGTCTTGTTTTCACCTCTTCTGATCTCTCTCTTTGGCTCTGTCACTCTCTCTCTCTGGTTCTCCTATGTCTCTCTTATTACTCTCTTATCCTCTCTTCTCCTGCCTCTTGGGTGGTTTTTCCCACTTTCTGTGTTTCTGTCTGATGTATTCCACCTCCTCTTTCCACTCCTTGTGTTGCTCCTTTGTTGTGGAGGTTTTCTCCTTCTCTCTCTCTCTCTCTTGTTGAAGATGGGTGCTTCGTTCTGTTAAGGTCCTTCTCTCTTATGATATCTCTGTTTAGCTCTCTTTTGATTAGATCTCTCTGTGGAGATTCCTCTCTCTTTCTCTTTTTGTTTGTTCTTGAAGTCACCTTCCTCTCTCTTGTCTGTTGTCTCACCTCCTCTATTTTGTTCTCACTTCTTATTTTTTGTCTCTCTCTGTCTGAGTTCTCTCTTGCTTTGAACTGGTCCTCTCTCTTCTCTCTCTTCTGTCCCTTTACTCTTTTTCTTCCCTTTCCTTCTATAATTATCTGTTCCTGTTCTTTCTGTAATCTCCTCTTGTTTGGTATCTATGCTTTCTATCTTCAGTGGTCCTCTCTCCTATGGTGAAGTTTTATCTGTCTAAGTACATCCTTGTCTTCCTCTGTGTCTCTTCCATTTCTCTATGTATCTTTTATCTCCTTGTCAAACTCTAGTTTGAGAGTTTCCTCTTCCCCCAGAGAACTTTCTTCCATGGCACCTCCTCTCTTAGTTCCTCTCTGGAGTTTTTGATTCTCTTGTCTCTCTAGTTCTGTCTGTCTCCCTTCTCTCTATGTCTGTGACTCCTATTTGTTACTCTTCCCCTCTTTATTCTTCTCTTATCAGGGTCTCTCCTTCCTCTCTCTTCTTTTGGTACCTGTGGATTTCTTTTTCCCCTCTCTTGAGATAATATTTCTCTCCTCTCTATCTCTCTCTCTATCTCTTTTCCTCTCTTGATCTCTCTGTCTCTTTCCTCTCTCTCTGTATTTTATCCCCTCTTTCTCCCTCTCTCTCTCTTCTTCTCTTTCCTTTCCTCTCTCTCTATCTGTTCTTCTCCTCTTCTTTATTTTTTCTGTTATCCCTCCTCCTCTCTTTCTATGTATCTCTCTCTTCTTCCTCCCTCTTTCAGTTTTTATCTCTCTTCTTTTATCTCCTCCTCTCTCTCTCTCTCTCTCTTTCTTTCTCCTCTCTCTTCTGATTTCTCTCTCCCCTCTCCCTCTCTCTCTCTCTCTCTCTCTTCATTCTCTCCTCTTCTCCCTCCTCTCTATCTCTCTCTCTCTTTCTCTCCTTCTCTCTCCCCTGTTTCCTCTCTCTCTCCTCTCTCTCCTCTCCTCGTCTCTCTCCCTCTCTCTTACTTCTCTCTCTCTCTCTCTCTCTTCCTCTTCTTCCTTCTGTATTCTTTCTCCCTCTCTCTCTGTTATCTCTCTTCTTCTTTCTTCTGTATATCCTCCTCTCTCCCCTCTCTTTCCTC